>NW_026645803.1:0-29121 GCF_949987535.1 Balaenoptera acutorostrata | reverse complement strand
AACGGTATCGGAGCTAATTTGAAACCCTTGTTTTATTCATCACCCCACCTCACCTTTCCCGTTCAGCAGCCATAGTGTGTTTTCTAAACGTGTGACTCTCTTCTGTTTTGTAATTCAGTTCAAGTGTAGCGGTTTTTACATTCCCTCTATAAGTGATATCTTATGATAAGTGTCTTTTTCTGTGTGACTTATTTCACTTAGAATTGTCGTACCTAAATCCACTCATCGTGCTGCTACTAGCCTTATGATGTTGATTTCATGGCTGAGTGAAATTCCATTGTACATGAGGACCCCAACTTCTTTATCCATTTTTCTCTTTCCTAGGATATTTAAGGTGAAATGAAGTGGGGGTTCTTGTCAACAGAGCAGCCCTAAAATTTGGGGTGCCTGGGTCTTGCTGATTTTTAATTTTCCCAATTTATACACCCATGAGTGGAAATGCCCTATGCTCTCTAAGCTGTGTATTTTAGATGTTGCAGGACACACCGTACACTTCTCCAGAGTGGCTCTTGGCAATTTACATCCCGCCCATCAGCGGAGAAAGGCTCCCATTTCTCCATGACCGGTCCTGCATTTCTGGTTTTGACACTTTTTTCTGCATGGCCATTTTGCCCCCTGGGAAGCGAGACTTCTTTGGAGCGCTGATTAGCCTTTCCATGTGGCTTGGTTGGCCAAAAAGGGCGTATGCGTTTTTTCCTGAATATATTCAGTGAAAAACGCATACGCCCTTTTTGGCCAAGGGCATCGTTGTCCACGTTTTGCCACTTTTCATGTGCTTTCAAGGCGATTCGAATCTACCTCCTGAAATCTGTTTTCCACAATTCTGCCTTGCTTTCAAATCCTCTTTGTTGCCTTCCCACAATATATTTGTGGACGAGAGTTATCATTTATAACTCTGCAGGTTTGTGAATTGCAGTGACCCTGAGCTCCATTATTCAAGTCACTTTCTTGGGAGCTGGCCGCAAAAGCGCAGGATTGCTTCAGGCCGTATTCTGGATGCAGTGGGCAGGCTTAGCCTGTGGTTAATTTTTCTTCCTGCTGGGAAAATAGAGTCACCTGTGCCTGTCCCAACACCTAGAGCTAGTCTCTCATTGGTTCCCCCTCTTCCCTTTCATCCTCAGGACAAATTGCAACCTGTACGGAACAGGAGGTTAAAGGTGCTGAGTCTTCAAGGAGGGAGATGGCTAGTAAAGTGGCTGGAATGGCGAACCCGAGCACAAGGAGATGAGAAATGAGGTGCGTTTTAGAAACCTTTCCCGATCACACGGTGTACCATCTTCTGGATGTCTCATGCATGTTTTCAAGGTAGGAAGATTCCTTTGAACCTGGAGATTTGGGACCTTTGGGATGGGTACCATGCAGTATTACTTTAAAGGGTCTGCGTTGGCTCACCCAACCTCACCAAAACTCTCAGCCCCAAGAGTGTCCACCCTTATGTCTCAATCAGCTGTGGGTCGTGATATGGTCAATCCAGGTTGCATCACAGCCCCTGAACGAATTTTGTAAGAATTTCTCTCTCTTTCACTGTCTTTGTTTCACGGGTTTTTAAAAATAATTTATTTTTATAATGGGTTGTCACTGCTTTTCACGGCTGTGTTTATGCCGCTTTATACCCCCTTGACTCACTTACAGAGAGATATCAATACATAGGTTTGAAGATTCTTACTAGTCAAATATATTCTTGTGCGGTGAATAGGGGGTGTTGAGTCCAGTTCACTGAGCAAGGAGTAGGTCTTGTCTATTACATATTGGGTTTATGGAACGGTATCGGAGCTAATTTGAAACCCTTGTTTTATGCATCACCCCACCTCACCTTTCCCATTCAGCAGCCATAGTGTGTTTTCTAAACGTTTGACTCTGTTTTGTTTTGTAATTCAGTTCAAGTGTAGCGGTTTTTATATTCCCTCTATAAGTGATATCCCATGATAAGTGTCTTTTTCTGTGTGACTTATTTCACTTAGAATCGTCGTACCTAAATCCACTCATCATGCTGCTACTAGCCTTATGACGTTGATTTCATGGCTGAGTGATATTCCATTGTACATAAGGACCACAACTTGTTTATCCATTTTTCTCTTTCCTAGGATATTTAAGGTGTAATGAAGTGGAGGTTCCTGTCAACAGAACAGACCTAAACTTTGGGGTGCCTGTGTCTTGCTGATTTTTAGTATTCCCAATTTATACGCCCATGAGTGGAAGTGCCCTATGCTCTCCAAACTGTGTTTTTTAGATGTTTCAGGACACACCCTACACTTCTCCATACTGGCTATTGGCAATTTACATCACGCCCATCAGCGTAGCAAGGCTCCCATTTCTCCATGGCCTGTCCTGCTTTTCTGGTTTGGACCCTTTTTTCCGCATGGCCCTTTTGCCCGATGGGAAGCGAGACTTCTTTGGAGCACTGATTTGGCTTTCCAGGTAGCATGGTTGGCCAAAAAGGGCGTATGCATTTTTTCCTGAATATATTCAGGAAAAAACGCATACGCCCTTTTTGGCCAAGGGCATCATTGTCCACGTTTTGCCGCTTTTCATGTGCTTTCAAGGCGATTCGAATCTACCTCCTGAAATCTGTTTCCTGCAATTCTGCCTTGCTTTCAAAGCCTCTTCGTTGCCTTCCCTCAATATATTTGTGGACGAGAGTTATCATTTATAACTCTGCAGGTTTGTGAATTGCCGTGCCCCTGAGCTCCATTTTTCAAGTCGCTTTCTTGGGAGCTGGCCGCAAAAGCGCAGGATTGCTTCAGGCCCTATTCTGGTTCCAGTGGGCAGGCTTAGCCTTGGTTAATTTTTCTTCCTGATGGGAAAATAGAGTCACCTGTGCCTGTCCCAACACCTAGAGCTAGTCTCTCATTGGTTCCCCCTCTTCCCGTTCATCCTCAGGACAAATTGCAACCTGTACGGAACAGGAGGTTAAAGGTGCTGATTCTCCAAGGAGGGAGATGGCTAGTAAAGCAGCTGGAATGGCGAACCCGAGCACAAGGAGATGAGAAATGAGGTGTGTTTTAGAAACCTTTCCCGATCACACGATGTACCATCTTCTGGGTTTCTCATGCACGTTTTCGACCTAGGAAGATGCCCTTGAACCTGGAGATTTGGGACCCATGGGATGGGTACCATGCAGTATTACTTGAAAGGGTCTGCGTTGGCTCACCCAACCTCACCAAACCTCTCAGCCCCATGAATGTCCACCCTTATGTCTCAATCAGCTGTGGGTCTAGATATGGTCAATCCAGGTTGCATCACAGCCCCTGAACGAATTTTGTAAGAATTTCTCTCTCTTTCACTGTCTTTGTTTCACGGGTTTTGAAAAGTAATTTATTTTTATAATGGGGTTTAGCTGCCTTTCACGGCTGTGTTTATGCCGCTTTACACCCCCTTGACTCACTTACAGAGAGATATCAATACATAGGTTTGAAGATTCTTACTAGTCAGATATATTCTTGTGCGGTGAATATGGGGTGTTGAGTCCAGTTCACTGAGCAAGGAGTAGGTCTTGTCTATTACATATTGGGTTTATGGAACGGAATCGGAGCTAATTTGAAACCCTTGTTTTATGCATCACCCCACTTCACCTTTCCCGTTCAGCAGCCATAGTGTGTTTTCTAAACGTGTGACTCTGTTCTGTTTTGTAATTCAGTTCAAGTGTAGCGGTTTTTATATTGCCTCTATAAGTGATATCTTATGATAAGTGTCTTTTATGTGTGACTTATTTCACTTAGAATCGTCGTACCTAAATCCACTCATCGTGCTGCTACTAGCCTTATGACGTTGATTTCATGGCTGAGTGATATTCCATTGTACATGAGGGCCACAACTTCTTTATCCATTTTTCTCTTTCCTAGGATATTTAAGGTGTAATGAAGTGGGGGTTCTTGTCAACAGAGCAGCCCTAAACTTTGGGGTGCCTGTGTCTTTTTGATTTTTAGTTTTCCCAATTTGTACTTCCATGAGTGGAAGTGCCCTATTCTCTCTAGCTCTGTTTTTTAGGTGTTTTAGGAAACACCATACCCTTCTCCAGACTCGCCATTGGCAATTTACATCCTGCCCATCAGTGTAACAAGGCTCCCTTTCCTCCTTGGCCTCTCCTGCATTTCTTGTTTTTACACTTTTTTAGGAAGTTCCTTTTGACCGATGGGAAGTGAGACCTCTTTGTAGTGCTGATTTGCATTTTCGGCTTGCTTGGTTGGCCAAAAAGGGCCTATGCGTTTTTTTCTGAATTTATTCAGGAAAAAACGCATACGCCCTTTTTGGCCAAGTGCATCCTTGTCGACGTTTGGCCGCTTTTCATGTGCTTTATTGGCGATTCGAATCTAACTCCTGAAATTTGTTTCCTGCAATTCTGCCTTGCTTTCAAAGCCTCTTCGTTGCCTTCCCTCAATATAGTTTTGGACGATAGTTTTAATTTAAAACTCTGCAGGTTTGTGAATTGCAGTGCCCCTGAGCTCCATTTTTCAACTCGCTTTTTGGGAGCTTCCCGCAGAGCCACTGGTTTGCTTCTGGCCCTGCTCTGGTTCTCAGTGGCAGGCTAAACCTTTGCTTAATTCTTCTTCCTGATTGGAAATTAGAGTGACATGTGCCTGTCCGAGCATCTAGGGCTTGGCTCTCCTTGTTTCTCCTCCTTCCCCTTCTTCCTTTGGATAAATTCCAAATTCTGTGCAACTGGATGTTGAAGGTGCTGACATCCTCAAGTGGGGAGATTTTAAGGATAAAGGCTGGAGGGGTGAATCCAACAACCAGGAAATTAGGAGTTTTGGTTCCTTTTCCAAAATCTTCCTGATCCAACCGTGTTCCATCTTCTGGGTGTCACAGGCATGTTTTAGCTGTAGGAAAGGTCCCGTGTATGTAAGGAGAACACCAGGGATTTTTCCAAATCAGTGTCTCCCCAAGCTCCAATCTGGGGAATTTTTAAGCTACTGGTACATGTGTGTTCATTAAGGGACTTGGGCTGTAGGCAGAGTCCGAACTTTAGATGATTGAAGTCTTCAGGTTCAGAAACGCTCACCATCGGCCTCCTTTAGTTTCCATTTTATCTGTAGTTGATAGATGATGTCGATATAGATATCTATTGTTTTTCAGATTATTTCCCCTTAGGGGTCATTAAAAAATATTGAGTATAGTTCCCTGTGCTATACAGTAGATCCTTGTTGATGATATATTTTATACATAGCAGTGTGTATATGTTAATCCGAAACTGTTAATTTATCCCTCCTCCCACCTTTCCCCTTTGGTAATAAAAAAATATAAGATTTTATACTTCTCAGAAATCTAGGAGCTGAAAGAGAGGTATCATTTTCAATGGAAAATCATTCAAAACAAGGTTGAAACTTCAACCAAGATTATTAGATGTACATCCTTGGAAAGAAATCACTGCATTTCACTACTGTTGACCTGACAAATAAGACAAACCCCTCCACTGAACTTGCTTATAATAAAGTGATGGAAATATCAAATGGAAGTGTTAGAAACATCTTATTTTACACGAGCCTTATACACTGCTCTATGTTAATTACAGTTTGGCTCACACATCTGTTCATTGAAGTTACAATGTTCTCAAATTCTGTTACTGATCCTGCAGAGTGGGCCCCAACAAGGGTCTCCCTGCCCAGTGTCATTGGAGCCAACAGATCGAGACTGACTTTGGTTCAGAAGCAAAGGAAAACTTTATATTTTAATCAGAGAATGGAGAGGTGAGAGTGTGTGTTCCCCTGCGGGTTGTGGGCCGGGCTGCTGTGTAGGGATCCTGTCAGCATCAGCGGGAGGGAGGGGGCGGAGCTCTCGAGGGCCGGGTTGGCTGGAGCTCAGGCTCTATGTCGCAGAGTCTGCACGGGGCCCCACGAGCTGAGGTGTCGGCCCAGCCATTTTGCACTAGGAAATCGGATCTGAAGTGCCGGGTGTGGGACCTCTGCATGTGGAAACCTAGGAGCAAGTGAAATTAGACAAAGTACAAAGGAAAAAATGGTTAGACTTTATTTTATTGCCCAGATTCTATTTTTATCTCCCAGGAATTTTTAATGGGCTTTGCCAGTGACAAAGCCCTCCTCTGCCTTTTGTCCCATTCCTCATTCGTGGGGCGCTGAGGGTGCAGACACCTCTTCTGTAAATGCTTCGTGCTGAGTTGGGTGTCCTCATACCTGGGGGGAGGGGCAGGACTTCTCTCCAGCAGCCTCCAGGTGAGGTTGATTGTCCCCAGGCCTCCTCCCTCACTGCTCGTCTGCCTGAGCACCAGCATTGGAAGTTTCATAGATTCTAATGACCTTTAAGGGTCCAGGAAAGAGATGTTCAGAGACGTTGTGGGGGGGTGGGCGGTTTTACGCTGCTCCACATTGGTTCGACCCCCTTAGGCTGACGGTTTCTGCCAGCCTAGATGCTCTGACCAGTAGTCTGCGCTTTCTTCAGTTAGGCCACTGAATTAACGTACAAACAGCACCAGGTATCAGAGCTCTGCTTGCTCAACTCCCAGACAGTCCAGGGCTGGTGGTGATCCAGGACCATGACGGCCACTCAGTCAACGGCCTTTTGAAGTAGCCAGGAGTACAGCCGGTCTCATTGGCCTCCGTCACCGCGGTGTCTGTAGGCTTTTCTATGGTGGCAGCGTTATTTACGGTTCCCCTGCCAAGTTTATTAGCTCCGCTCTGGGTGCAGTAAGTCCTGTAAGCAATAGTCTGCTCTTTTGGGGCACACTCTTGTCGTTTTCTGAGAGAAACTCCAGGTCAAGTGACGGTCACACGAGTCGTCATGGGGGCCCATTGCCCCCGGTTGTCTCTCTGGAGGTTGGTGTTGGACGGCCTCCTCACTCGAGGCCATTGTGCCCACGGAGCAATCCTGCAACTTCAGGGCATGGTGGGTGGTTAGGATCACCAAGTGGCATCCTTTACCCTTAGGAGGGAGCTGGCCTTGCGGGCTGCTGATTTCCAGGTTTTTAGATACCCCCAGTATCCTGGTCAGATGGGGTGGCTGGCCAATGCCTGGAGGGCATTCTTGCATTGTTCCATTTCAAGTGGTCCCAGTTTTTGCACTAATACTCCAAGGGTGATTCGCCTTGGACCAGGAATGTAAAGGTCAAAGGGTTTAGCTAACTTACGGAGGTCCAGGGCAAGGGTCTGAATTGACTGCACTTTCCCTTCTTGAAAGGCTGCTTCTGGATTCTATTCAAAAGGATCATCATCTTTTCCTTTCAGTGTTTCATATAGAGGCCCAGTTATTGGACTGTAGTTAGGGATCCAGATGCAGCAAACCCCGGTCTCCCCAGGAACCCCTAAGCTGTCTTCTAGTTTTAGGAAGGGTGAGGCTGCAAATGGCTTCTTCCCTTTCCTGGGGTGGGCTTCTCCGACCTTCTGTGTGAATGAAACCCAGGAAGGTCACCTTAGTTTGTGATATTTGAGCCTTTTTCTTGGACACCTTCTATCTTTTATTGGCTAGGTAGTTCAGAGGCCTCCTTAGTCGGGCTGGTGATCAGAATGTCATCTGCATATTGAAGGAGGGTTCCCTTCTCCAGAGGTAGATCTTTTAGGTCTTTAGCTAACGTTTCCCAAAAGATGGTGTGGGGATTTTTGAACCCCTGGGGCAGGACGGCCCAGCAGCATTGTTTTTGTTGTATGTTGAGTCCTGCCACTCACAGCCAAAATTTCTTGTGACTCTGGGACTAATGGAATACAGAAGAAGGCATCATTGAAGTCTAATACAGAATACCATGTCCTGGTGTATGGTAGAATGACCAGCAGGGTGTAGGAATTTGGAACTACTAGATGTATATCCTCTGCGGCTTCACTGACTGTCCTGTCGTCCTCTACCAGGTACCCAGCAGCCCACGGGGCTCTTGTGGTCAGGCCCCTCCCAGGATATGGAGCTCACCTGGGCAGGTACCCAGCAGCCCATGGGACTCTCAGTGTTAGGCCACTCCCAGGATATGGAGTTCACCTGGGCATGTACCCAGCAACCCATGGGGCCCTCATGGTCAGGCCCCTCCCAGGATATGGAGCTCACCTGGGCAGGTATGCAGCAGCCCACAGGGCTCTCGTGGGCAGGCCCCTCCCTGGATATGGAGCTCCCCTGGACAGGTACCCTGGCAGGGCTGGGCACACAGGAACCGTGCACATAGCCCTCATTGCAGAGCACCCCCAGCACAACTGTAGCTCAGAGCTGACACAGAGCACCTCAGAGCAGAGCTTGAACTAACAAACAGCAGCTCCAACAGGTCTGTGACCCTAGGCTTCACTCTGTGCGGCCTCCCTCTGCCTGGTCTTCCAGGGGCTTCCACTGCAGCCGGGGCACCAGGCCTCTGTCTCCACCCACCACCCCTCCTCTCCCTGACTCCTGGGTTCCTCTCATTAGCAGAGGGTCTTCTTGAAGTTGTCTCCCACTCATGGACCAGATAAAATGATTAGAAAACAAGCCAGGGCTGCCGCCCCTTATCTATCCTGACTCTCGGGACCCTACACCTGTTCCTTGGATCTGGCCGGTGCAGGAAGGCCCATTTTCTGCAACTCTGAGCCCCTGAGGGGCGAGGATTAGCTGACCTTTGCAGCCTGACACGGCCGGCCAGGCCTTCCCAGGTGTGCCTGGGTTGAGGTCAATATAAACACCCCTCCAGGCAGCAAAAGCCTCTGCAGCTGTGCCTGACGCCATATTCTCTGCCCCGTCAGCAGTCTTGGGGTTGGGATGGTGGGAGGGAGTAGGGCCCACGGCTCTATGAGTGGCCCGGTGTGACTGGGGCTCTGCTGGACTTCCTGCAGGAGTTGCCGGGCTGCCACCTGCTAAAGAAGAGGATGTGTCACCGATATTTCCTGCTGGAATTTCTCCCCGGGCAGAGGTGAGGAAGGAAAAAAGCAGTGGGGGCCGGGACAGGAGGGGTACCTCAGGCAGGGAAATGGAAAGCTTCCAGACGAGTGCCCGGAGCCAGGACCATCCTGGCTGGCCTGCAGGCACCAAGTCAGCCTGCGTGTCCAAGCCCCTTCCTCTAGCTTTTAAAGTCTTTGCACACATTCAGGTGTTTTACCTGGGAAGGGTGGGAAAAGTTCAGCAGCAACTGGCCTGGGGCTCAGCTCACATTTACTCAGAGACGCCTCCTCACGGTCCCCCAGCTTTGCAATGAGGACGCTCCTTGTGTTGGGGCTGCTGGCTGCATGGGAAATGATTCCCCACCTGTGACCAACTTCAGAATTGTTTACCACTGGAGCAAGTGCCCTGATAGGGTTTTCCTCTGTATGACCGGTGGGTTCTGTTTTTGTTTTTTTCTTTTTTGGTTCAAGGTAAGTTTTATTCCTCTTTTTGTATTTATGGATATAAGCATGGAAATAATTCATTCATATAAATATGTCTATGGGAAGGACAGAACTTTTTTTTCTGTTTTATTTTTTTAAGTACTAATTATTTTTTAATTTTTGAATTTATTTTATTCATTTTTTTATACAGCAGGTTCTTATTGGTTATCTATTTTATACATATAAGTGTATATGTGTCAATCCCAGGCTCGCAATTCATCCCACCACCACCACCCTGCCACTTTTCCCCCTTGGTGTCCATACATTTGTTCTATACATCTGTGTCTCTATTTCTGCCTTGCAAACCGGATCATCTGTACCATTTTTCTAGGTTCCACATGTATGCGTTAATATACGATATTTGTTTTTCGCTTTCTGACTTACTTCACTCTGTATGACAGTCTCTAGATCTATCCACGTCTCTACAAATGACGCAACTTCATTCCTTTTTATGGCTGAGAAATATTGCATTTTATATATGTAGCACATCTTTTCCGTTCGTCTGTCTATGGGCACTTAGGTTGCTTCCATGACCTGGGTATTGTGAATAGTGCTGCAGTGAACATTGTGGTGAATATGTCTTTTTTTTTTTTTTTTTGAATATGTCTTTTTGAATTATGGTTTTCTCTGGGTATATGGCCAGTAGTGGGATTGCTGGGTCATATGGTAATTCTATATTTAGTTTTTTAAGGAACCTCCATACTGTTCTCCATAGTGACTGTATCAACTTACATTCCCACAAATAGTGTAAGAGGGTTCCCTTTTCTCCACACCCTCTCCAGCATTTGTTGTTTGTAGATTTTCTGATGATGCCCATTCTAACTCGTGTGAGGTGATAACTCATTGTAGTTTTGGTTTATATTTCTCTAATAATTAGTGATGTTGAGCAGCTTTTCATGTGCTTCTTGGTCATCTGTATGTCTTCTTGGGACAAATGTCTATTTACGTCATCTGCCCATTTTTGGATTGGGTTGTTTGTTTTTTTACTGTTGAGCTGCATGAGCTGTTTATATACATTGGAGATTAATCCTTTGTCCATTGATTCGTTTTCAAATATTTTCTCCCATTCTGAGGGTTGTCTTTTCGTCTTGTTTGTAGTTTCCTTTGCTTTGCAAAAGCTTTTAGGTTTCATTTGCTCCCATTTGTTTATTATTGTTTTTTATTCCATTACTCTAGGAGGTGGATCAAAAAAGACCTTGCTGTGATTTATGTCAAAGAGTATTCTTCCTATGTTTTCCTCTAAGAGTTTTCTAGTGTCCGGTCTTACATTTTGGTCTCTAATGCATTTTGAGTTTATTTTTTGTGTATGGTGTTAGGGAGTGTTCTAATTTCATTCTTTTACATGTAGCTGTCCATTTTTCCCAGCACCACTTATTGAAGAGACTGTCTTTTCTCCATTGTATATCCTTGCCTCCTTTGTCATAGATTAGTGGGTCATAGGTGTGTAGGTTTATCTCTGGGCTTTCTTTTTTTTTTTTTTTTCTTTTACATCTTTATTGGAGTATAATTGCTTTACAATTGTGTGTTAGTTTCTGCTGTATAAAAAAGTGAATCAGCTATGCGTATACATATAACACCATATCCCCTCCCTCTTGCACCTCCCTCTCACTCCCTTATCCCACCCTTTTAGGTGGTCACAAAGCACAGAGCTGATCTCCCTGTGCTATGTGGCTGCTTCCCAGTAGCTATCAATTTTACATTTGGTAGTGTATATATGTCCATACCACTCTCTCACTTTGTCCCAGCTTACCCTTCCCCCTCCCCATGTCCTCAAGTCCTTTCTCTACGTCTGTGTCCTTAATCCTTTCCTGCCCCTAGGTTCTACATAAACTTTTTTTTTTTAGATTCCATATATATGTGTTAGCATACAGTGTTTGTTTTTCCCTTTCTGACTTACTTCACTCTGTAGGACAGACTCTAGATCCATCCACCTCACTAAAAATAACTCAATTTCGTTTCTTTTTATGGCTGAATCATGTTCCATTGTATATATGTGCCACATCTTCTTTATCCATTTATCTGTTGATGGACACTTAGGTTGCTTCCATGTCCTGGCTATTGTAAATAGAGCTACAGTGAACATTGTGGTACATGACTCTTTTTGAATGATGGTTTTCTCAGGGTAAATGTCCAGGAGTGGGTTTGCTGGGTTGTATGGTAGTTCTATTTTTAGTATTCAAGGAACCTTCATACCGTTCTCCCTAGTGGCTATATCAATTTACATTCCCACCAACAGTGCAAGAGGGTTCCCTTTTCTCCAATTAATGCCTCTCCAGCATTTATTGTTGGTAGATTTTTTGATGATGGCCATTCTGACTGGTGTGAGGTGATACCTCGCTGTAGTTTTGATTTGCATTTCTCTAATGATTAGTGATGTTCAGCATCCTTTCATGTGTTTGTTGGCAACCTGTATATCTTCTTTGGAGAAATGTCTATTTAGGTCTTCTGCCCATTTTTGGATTGGGTTGTTTGGTTTTGTGATATTGAGCTACATGAGCTGCTTTTTGGAGATTAATCCTTTGCCATTTGCTTCATTTGAAAATATTTTCTCCCATTCTGATGGTTGTCTTTTCATCTTGCTTATGTTTTCCTTTGCTGTGCAAAAGAATTTATGTTTCATTAGGTCCCATTTTTTAATTTTTGTTTTTATTTCCATTTCTCTAGGAGGTGGGTCAAAAAGGATCTTGCTGTGATTTATGTCATAGACTGTTCTGCTTATGTTTTCCTCTAAGAGTTTTATAGTGGCTGGTCTTATATTTAGGTCTCTAATCCATTTTGAGTTTATTTTTGTGTATGGTGTTAGGGAGTGTTCTAATTTCATTCTTTTACATGTAGCTGTCCAGTTTTCCCAGCACCACTTACTGAAGACACTGTCTTTTCTCCGTTGTATACCCTTGCCTCCTTTGTCATAGATTAGTTAACCATAGGTACGTGGGTTTATCTCTGTGCTTTCTATCCTGTTCTATTGACCTATATTTCTGTTTTTGTGTCAGTACCATATTATCTTGATTACTGTAGCTTTGTAATATAGTCTGAAGTCTGGAAGTCTGATTCCTCTAGCTCTTTTTTGCCCCCTCAAGACTGCTTTGGCTATCCAGGGTCTTTTGTGTCTCCCTACAAATTTTAAGATTTTTTTTTCTTGTTCTGTAGAAAATGCCAAAGGTATTTTGATCGGGATTGCATTAAATCTGTAGATTGCTTTGGGTAGTATAGTCATTTTCACAATATTGATTCTTCTAATCCAAGAACATGGTATATGTCTCCATCTGTTTATATCATCTCTGATTTCTTTCATCAGCGTCTTATAGTTTTCTGAGTACAGGTCTTTTACTTCCTTAGGTAGGTTTATTCCTAGGTATTTTATTCTTTTTGTTGCAGTGGTAATGGGATTGTTTCCTTAATTTCTCTTTCTGATCTTTCATTGTTAGTGTATAGGAATGCAAGCAATTTCTGTGCATTAATTTTGTATCCTGCAACTTTACCAGATTCATTGATTAGCTCCAGTGGTTTTCTGGTGGCATCTTTAGGATTCTCTATCTATGATATCATGTCATCTGCAAACAGTGACAATTGTACTCCTTCTTTTCCTTTTTGTATTCCTTTTATTTCTTTTTCTTCTCTGATTGCCATGGCTAGGACTTCCAAAACTATGTTGAATAGCAGTGGTGAGAGTGGACATCCTCGTCTTGTTCCTGATCTTAGAGGAAACGCTTGCAGTTTTTCACCATTGAGAATGGTGTTTGCTGCGGGTTTGTCATATATGACCTTTATTATGTTGAGGTAGTTTCCCTCTATGCCCACACTCTGCAGAGTTTTTATCGTAAATGGGTGTTGAATTTTCACAAAATCTTTTCCTTCATCTATTGAGATGATCATATGGTTTTATTCTACAATTTGTTAATATGGTGTATCACATTGATTTGTGTATATTGAAGAATCCTTGCATCCCTGGGATACACCCCACTTGATCATGGTGTATGATCCTTTTAATGTGTTGTTCGATTCTGTTTGCTAGTATTTGGTTGAGGATTTTTACATCTATATTCATCAGTGATATTGGTCTATAATTTTCTTTCCTTGTAGTATCTCTGTCTGATTTTGGTATCAGGGTGATGGTGGTCTCATAGAATGAGTTTGGGAGTGTTCCTTCCCCTGCAATTGTTTTGAAGAATTTGAGAAGGTTGGGTGTTAGCTCTTCCCTAATGTTTGATAGAATTCACCTGTGATGTCATCTGGTTCTGGACTTTTGTTTGTTGGAAGATTTTTAATCACAGTTTCAATTTCCTTGCTTGTCATAGGTTTGTTCATATTTTCTATTTCTTCCTGGTTCAGTCTTGGAAGGTTATCCCTTTCTAAGAATTTGTCCATTTCTTCCAGGTTGTCCATTTTATTGGCATAGAGTTGCGTGTAGTAGTCTCTTAGGATGCTTTGTATTCCTGTGGTGTCTGTTGTAACTTCTCCTTTTTCACTTCTAATTTTGTTGATTTGAGTCCTCTCCCTCTTTTTCTTGAGTCTGGCTAAAGGTTGATCATTATTGCTTATCTTCTCAAAGACCCAGCTTTTAGGTTTATTGATCTTTGCTTTCGTTTTCTTTGTTTCTATTTCATTTATTTCTGCTCTGATCTTTAAGATTTCTTTCCTTCTACTAACTTTGGGTTTTGTTCTTCTTTCTCTAGTTCCTCTAGGTGTAAGGTTAGATTGTTTATTTGAGATTTTTCTTGTTTCTTGAGGTAGGCTTGTATTGCTATAAACTTCCCTCTTAGAACTGCTTTTGCTGCATCCCATAGGTTTTGGATCATCGTGTTTTTGTTGTCATTTGTCTCTAGGTAGTTTTTGATTTCCTCTTTGATTTCTTCAGTGATCTCTTGGTTATTTAGTAACGTATTGTTTAGCCTCCATGTGTTTGTGTTTTTTACGGTTTTTTTCCGTGTAATTGATTTCTAATCTCATAGCATTGTGGTCGGAACAGCTGCTTGACATGATTTCAGTTTTCTTAAATTTACTGAGGCTTTGTGACCCAAGATGTGATCTATCCTGGAGAATGTTCCGTGTGCAGTTAAGAAGAACGTGTAATCTGCTGTTTTTGGATGGAATGTCCTATAAATATCAATTAACTCTATCTGGTCTATTGTGTCATTTAAAGCTTGTGTTTCCTTATTAATTTTCTGTCTGGCTGATCTCCACTGGTGTAAGTGAGCTGTTAAAGTCCCCCACTATTATTGTGTTACTGTTGATTTCCTCTTTTATAGCTGTTAGCTGTTGCCTTATACATTGAGGTGCTCCTATGTTGGGTACATATATATTTATAATTGTTATATCTTCTTCTTGGATTGATCCCTTGACCATTATGTAGTGTCTTTCCTTGTCTCTTGTAACATTCTTTATTTTAAAGTCTATTTTATCTGATATGAGTATTGCTACTCCAGCTTTCTTTTTATTTTCATTTGCATAGAGTATATTTTTCCATCGCCTCACTTTCAGTCTGTATGTGTCCCTAGGTCTGAAATGGGTCTCTTGTAGACAGCATATATATGGGTCTTGTTTTTGTATCCATTCAGCGAGCCTGTGTCTTTTGGTTGGGACATTTAGTGCATTCACGTTTAAGGTAATTATCGATATGTATGTTCCTATTACTATTTTCTTAATTGTTATGGGGTTGTCTTGGTGGGTCCTTTTCTTCTCTTGTGTTTCCCACTTAGAGAAGTTCCTTTAGCATTTGGTGTAGAGCTGGTTTCATGCTGCTGAATTCTCTTAGCTTTTGCTTGTCTGTAGGGCTTTTGATTTCTCCATCAAATCTGAATGAGATCTTTGCAGGGTGGAGTACTCTTGGTTGTAGGTTCTGCCCTTTCATCACTTTAAATTGATCATGCCACTCCCTTCTGGCTTGGAGATTTTCTGCTGAGAAATCAGCTGTTATCCTTATGGGAGTTCCCTTGTATGTTATTTGTCATTTTTCCCTTGCTGCTTTCAATAATTTTTCTTTGTCGTTAATTTTTGTCAATTTGATTACTATGTGTCTTGTCATTTTTCTCCTTTGGTTTATCCTGCCTGGGACTCTCTGTGCTTCTGGACTTGGGTGGCTATTTCTTTTCCCATGCTAGGGAAGTTTTTGACCATAATCTCTTCAAATATATTCTCGGGTCCTTTCTCTCTCTTCTCCTTCTGGGACCCCTATCATGTGAATGTTGTTGTGTTTAATGTTGTCCCAGAGGACTCTTGGGGTGTCTTCAATTTATTTTCATTCTTTTTCTTTATTCTGTTCCATGGCAGTGATTTCCACCTTTCTGTCTTCCAGGTCACTTATCCGTTCTTCTGCCACAGTTATTCTGCTACTGATTCCTTCTAGTATATTTTTCATTTCAGTTATTACATTGTTCACCTCTGTTTGTTTGTTCTTTAATTCTTCTAGGTGTTTGTTCCTTAATTCTTCTAGGTCTTTGTTAAGCATTTCTTGTGTCTTCTCGATCTTTGCCTCCTTTCTTTTTCCAAGGTCTTGGCTCAACTTCACTATCATTATTCTGAATTCTTTTTCTGGAAGGTTCCCTATCTCCACGTCATTTCGTTTTTTTTTTTTTCTGGGGTTTTATCTTGTTCCTTGATCTGGTATAAAGTCCTCTGCCTTTTCATTTTGTCTATCTTTCTGTGAATGTGGTTTTCCTTCCACAGGCTGCAGAATTGTAGTTCTTCTTCTGCTGTCTGCTCTCTGGTGGATGAGTCTATCTTAGAGGCTTGTGCAAGTTTCCTGATGGGAGGGACTGGTGGTGGGTAGAGCTGGGTGTTGCTTTGGTGGGCAGAGCTTTAATCCGCTTGTCTGCGGATTAAATAAAACTTTAATAAAAAGTTTAATCTGCTTGTCTGCTGATGCATGGGGCTGGGTTCCCTCCCTGTTGGTTGTTTGGCCTGAGGCGACCCAGCACTGGAGCCTACCTTGCTCTTGGTGGGGCTAATGGCGGACTCTGGGAGGGCTCACACCAAGGACTATTTCCCAGAACTTCTGCTGCTAGTGTCGTTGTCCTCACGGTGAGCCACAGCCACAGCCACCACCTGCCTCTGCAGGAGACCCTCTAAAAGTAGCAGGTAGTTCTGGTCATTCTCCTACAGGGTCACTGCTCCTTCCCCTGGGTCCTGATGTGCACACTACTTTGTGTGTGCCGTCCAAGAGTGGAGTATCTGAGTGGACTTGAGACTCTGAGACTCTGCGTGGAGTCACACAGACTCTGGGTCCTGTGAAGCTTCGATGTTTTGTGGTTCTAGAAATCCTACAGGAGACGGTCCACAGCAGGTGAAGCTAATGTTGTCAGTAGAGGTGTTGAAGCCAAAGATCTGCAGTTCCGACTAGAGGTGCCGATGTACATACAGGACAAAATCATCTCGTGTGAATGTAGTTCAGGCATGTTTAAGATGAATGCAGTCATGTTAATGCCTACCATATTCTATCTTGAGCCTCTCCTCAGGGACCCCCTCCTCAGTTCCTGAGGCTCCTGTAAGTCATGTACAGGGGACTGGAGAGTGGGCTCTGTCCAGTCTGAGCCCTGAGTTACCCTGTGTGTATCTTAGGATACTTTGTATTTCTGTGGTGTCTGTCTGTTGTAACATCATCTCTTTCATTTCAGATTTATTTGGGCCCTCTCTTTTTAAAAAAACATACTACTGTTGTCTTTTATTCTTTACAGAAGTTTAATAAGTGTTTGATCTACTATCCTTACCCTATGTATACTTTTTGCAGTGAGATTTTTACTTTTCTTTGTTTCCTTGTTACTATCAATAATTAGTGAGACTTCTTTTAAGCTACCTTCAACATTGCTTATAAAGCTGCTTTATTAGTGATGACAGAGCCTTAATGGAAGTCATGTTCTGGTTGTAAATTAGAATGCAATGTGCCAGCAAAAAGCCCCTTAAGTTTATGTCTCATTACTTCTTGT
Organism: Balaenoptera acutorostrata; assembly: GCF_949987535.1. Lineage (NCBI taxonomy): Eukaryota > Metazoa > Chordata > Mammalia > Artiodactyla > Balaenopteridae > Balaenoptera > Balaenoptera acutorostrata. The sequence goes on along the minus strand of NW_026645803.1, from coordinate 11,939 downwards.
TCTTTTTTTAATTTAATTTTTATTTTTTGTCAGAGCAAATTTGATTAAAATGTTTTGTTTCTTCTAGGTGTGCAAGATGTGGTTCTTTTAAACATATACATATATCTATTCTTCTTTGCATCATTTTCCCATGTAGGTTATGACACAATGTTGAGCAGTCTTGTCTTGGTATTACATAGGTCTTTGGTGATTACATATTTCACATGTGTTTCTATATCTATCTTAACCCCAATATCCGAATGTATCCAATCCTCACACCTATCCATTTGCTGAACCATAAGTTTGTTTAATGAATCTGTGATTGCATTTCTCTGTGGAAATATCTTCATTGGTATCAATTTTTAGCTAAGACCTATAAGTGATATTATAGGATATGTGTCTTTGGCTTTCTGACTTAGTACAATTTGCCTGATTACCTCAAGAATCATACATGGTGCTGCAAATGGCATTGTTTCATTTTTTTCCCTGGCTAATATTCCATCTGTACGTGTACCAGTTCTTCTTTGGCCACGCACCTCTTGATGGACTTTCTGGTTGCCTCCATGTCTTGGCTATTGTAATACTGCTGCAATGCATATTTTCTTGCCTGTGTCTTTCCAGTTCTATCTTCTTATGTTATAGGCCAAGGAGTGGGCTTGCTGTATCATATGGTAGCTCAGTGTGTACGTTTTAAAGGCACCACCATTCAGTTCTCATTAGTGGCTCTTTCCAGATTACGTCCCACTTAAAATTGAGGGTATGCATTTCTCCAAAACACCTTCAATATTTATTGTTTGTAGTTTTCTTGCTGATGGTTATTCTAACAGGTGCGAGCTGATACCTCTCTGTGGTTGAATTTGCATGTGTCCCAAAATCTGTTGAAATTGAGCTTTAAAGCATGCCCTTTCTATTTATCAAACTGTGATTATAGCTTAGTTCTTCAAAGTGTTTTCTTAAAGTAAGTGTCACATTTTGAAAATTTTTGGCCATTATCTCCCTCAAGACATTTTGAAGGCAGGTTTCATTTACAGCCCTGAAGTACTTGTTCATATGAAGTGACCATTAGCACAGGTTTGAAAGCTGCTTTGGCAGGTAACGGCCAGAGGGCGGCAGCCTTACCACGTTCCCCAATCTGGTAACTAGGGAAGGAGCCTTCAGCCCCAAAGGTGTCCACCCTTATGTCTCATCCAGCTGTGGATCTACATATGGTCAATCTAGGTTGCATCACAGGCCCTGAATGAATTGTGTGAGAATTTCTCTCTCTTTCAAAGTCTTTGTTTCATGGGTATTTAAAAGTAGTTTATTTTTATAATGGGGTTTAGCTGCTTTTCACTGCTGTGTCTATGCCGCTTTACACCCACTTGACTCACTTACAGAGAGATATCAATACATAGGTTTTAAGATTCTTACTAGTCAGATATAGTCTTGTGCGGTGAATAGGGGGTGTTGAGTCCAGTTCACTGAGCAAGGAGTAGGTCTTGTCTATTACCTATTGGGTTTATGGAACGGTATCGGAGCTAATTTGAAACCCCTGTTTTATGCATCACCCCAGCTCACCTTTCCCGTTCAGCAGCCATACTGTGTTAACTAAACGTGTGACTCTGTTCTGTTTTGTAATTCAGTTCAAGTGTAGCGGTTTTTACATTCCCTCTATAAGTGATATCTTATGATAAGTGTCTTTTTCTGTGTGACTTATTTCTCTTAGATCTTCGTACCTAAATCCACTGATCATGCTGCTACTAGTCTTATGACATTGATTTCATGGCTGAGTGATATTCCATTGTACATAAGGACCAAAATTTCTTTATCCCTTTTTCTCTTTCCTGGGATATTTAAGGTGTAATGAAGTGGAGGTTCTTGTCAACAGAGCAGCCCTAAACTTTGGGGTGCCTGGGTCTTGCTGATTTTTAATTTTCCCAATGTATACACCCATGAGTGGAAGTGCCCTATGCTCTCTAAGCTGTGTTTTTTAGATGTTTCAGGACACACCGTACACTTCTCCAGAGTGGCTGTTGGCAATTTACATCCCGCCCATCAGCGTAGCAAGGCTCCCATTTCTCCATGGCCTGTCCTGCATTTCTGGTTTTGACACATTTTTCAGCATGGCCCTTTTGACCGATGGGAAGCGAGACTACTTTGTAGCGCTGATTTGCTTTCCAGGTTGCTTGGTGGGGCAAAAAGGGCGTATGCGTTTTTTCCTGAATATATTCAGGAAAAAACGCATACGCCCTTTTTGGCCAAGGGCATCATTGTCCACGTTTTGCCGCTTTTCATGTGCTTTCAAGGTGATTCGAATCTACCTCCTGAAATCTGTTTCCTGCAATTCTGCCTTGCTTTGAAATCCTCTTCGTTGCCTTCCCTCAATATATTTGTGGATGAGAGTTGTCATTTATAACTCTGCAGGTTTGTGAATTGCAGTGCCCCTGAGCTCCAGTTTTCAACTCGCTTTTATGGGAGCTGGCCGCAAAAGTGCATGATTGCTTCAGGCCCTCTTCTGGTTCTGGGGGGCAGGATGAGCTTGTGGTTAATTCTTCTTCCTGATGGGAAAATAGAGTGACCTTTGCCTGTCCCAACACCTAGAGCTAGTCTCTCATTGGTTCCCCCTCTTCCCGTTCATCCTCAGGACAAATAGCAACCTGTACAGAACAGGAGGTTAAAGGTGCTGATTCTCCAAGGAGGGAGATGGCTAGTAAAGTGGCTGGAATGGCGAACCCGAGCACAAGGAGATGAGAAATGATGTGCGTTTTAGAAACATTTCCGATCACACGGTGTACCATCTTCTGGGTTTCTCATGCATGTTTTCGACGTAGGAAGATGCCCTTGAACCTGGAGATTTGGGACCCATGGGATGGGTACCATGCAGTATTACTTTAAAGGGTCTGCATTGGCTCACCCAACCTCACCAAACCTCTCAGCCCCAAGAGTGTCCACCCTTATGTCTCAATCATCTGTGGGTCTAGATATGGTCAATCCAGGTTGCATCACAGCCCCTGAACGAATTTTGTAAGAATTTCTGTCTCTTTCACTGTCTTTGTTTCACGGGTTTTGAAAAGAAATTGATTTTTATAATGGGGTTTATCTGCTTTTCACGGCTGTGTTTATGCCGTGTTACATCCCCTTGACTCACTTACAGAGAGATATCAATACATAGGTTTGAAGATTCTTACTAGTCAGATATATGCTTGTGTGGTGAATACGGGGTGTTGAGTCCAGTTCACTGAGCAAGGAGTAGGTCTTGTCTATTACGTATTGGGTTTATGGAACGGTATCGGAGCTATTTTGAAACACTTGTTTTATGCATCACCCCACCTCACCTTTCCCGTTTAGCAGCCATAGTGTGTTTTCTAAACGTGTGACTCTGTTTTGTTTTGTAATTCCCTTCAAGTGTAGCGGTTTTTACATTCCCTCTATAAGTGATATCTTATGATAAGTGTCTTTTTCTGTGCGACTTATTTCACTTAGACTCGTCGTACCTAAATCCACTCATCGTGCTGCTACTAGCCTTATGACGTTGATTTCATGGCTGAGTGATATTCCATTGTACATAAGGACCACAACTTCTTTATCCATTTTTCTCTTTCCTAGGATATTTAAGGTGTAATGAAGTGGAGGTTCCTGTCAACAGTACAGAACTAAACTTTGGGGTGCCTGTGTCTTGCTCATTTTTAGTTTTCCCAATTTATACGCCCATGAGTGGAAGTGCCCTATGCTCTCCAAGCTGTGTTTTTTAGATGTTTCAGGACACACCGTACACTTCTCCAGAGTGGCTGTTGGCAATTTACATCCCGCCCATCAGCGTAGCAAGGCTCCCATTTCTCCATGGCCGGTCCTGCAATTCTGGTTTGGACACTTTTTTCCGCATGGCCCTTTTGCTCGCTGGGAAGCCAGACTTCTTTGAAGCGATGATTTGCCTTTCCAGGTGGCTTGGTTGGCCAAAAAGGGCATATGCGTTTTTTCCTGAATATATTCAGGACAAAATGCATACGCCCTTTTTGGCCAAGGGCATCATTGTCCACGTTTTGCCGCTTTTCATGTGCTTTCAAGGCGATTCGAATCTACCTCCTGAAATCTGTTTCCTGCATTTCTGCCTTGCTTTCAAATCCTCTTCGTTGCCTTCCCTCAATATATTTGTGGACGAGAGTTATCATTTATAACTCTGCAGGTTTGTGAATTGCAGTGCCTCTGAGCTCCATTTTTCAAGTCGCTTTCTTGGGAGATGGCCGCAAAAGTGCAGGATTGCTTCATGCCCTATTCTGGTTCCAGTGGGCAGGCTTAGCCTGTGGCTAATTTTTCTTCCTGATGGGAAAATAGAGTCACCTGTGCCTGTCCCAACACCTAGAGCTAGTCACTCATTGATTCCCCCTCTTCCCGTTCATCCTCAGGACAAATTGCAATCTGTACGGAACAGGAAGTTAAAGGTGCTGATTCTCCAAGGAGGGAGATGTCTAGTAAAGCGGCTGGAATGGCGAACCCGAACACAAGGAGATGAGAAATGAGGTGCGTTTTAGAAACCTTTCCCGATCACACGGTGTACCATCTTCTGGGTTTCTCATGCACGTTTTCGACGTAGGAAGATGCCCTTGAACCTGGAGATTTGGGACCCATGGGATGGGTACCATGCAGTATTACTTTAAAGGGTCTGCGTTGGCTCACCCAACCTCACCAAAACTCTCAGCCCCAAGAGTGTCCACCCTTATGTCTCAATCAGCTGTGGGTCTAGATATGGTCAATCCAGGTTGCATCACAGCCCCTGAACGAATTTTATAAGAATTTCTCTCTCTTTCAATGTCTTTGTTTCACGGGTTTTGAAAAGTAATTTATTTTTATAATGGGGTTTAGCTGACTTTCACGGCTGTGTTTAGGCCGCTTTACACCCCCTTGACTCACTTGCAGAGAGATATCAATATATAGGTTTGAAGATTCTTACTAGTCAGATATATTCTTGTGCGTTGAATAGGGGGTGTTGAGTCCAGTTCACTGAGCAAGGAGTAGGTCTTGTCTATTACATATTGGGTTTATGGAACGGTATCGGAGCTAATTTGAAACCCTTGTTTTATGCATCACCCCACCTCACCTTTCCCGTTCAGCAGCCATAGTGTGTTTTCTAAACGTGTGACTCTGTTCTGTTTTGCAATTCAGTTCAAGTGTAGCGGTTTTTACATTCCCTCTATATGTCATATCTTATGATAAGTGTCTTTTTCTGTGTGACTTATTTCACTTAGAATCGTCGTACCTAAATCCACTCATCGTGCTGCTACTAGCCTTATGACGTTGATTTCATGGCTGAGTGATATTCCATTGTACATGAGGGCCACAACTTCTTTATCCATTTTTCTCTTTCCTAGGATATTTAAGGTGTAATGAAGTGGGGGTTCTTGTCAACAGAGCAGCCCTAAACTTTGGGGTGCCTGTGTCTTTTTGATTTTTAGTTTTCCCAATTTGTACTTCCATGAGTGGAAGTGCCCTATTCTCTCTAGCTCTGTTTTTTAGGTGTTTTAGGAAACACCATACCCTTCTCCAGACTCGCCATTGGCAATTTACATCCTGCCCATCAGTGTAACAAGGCTCCCTTTCCTCCTTGGCCTCTCCTGCATTTCTTGTTTTTACACTTTTTTAGGAAGTTCCTTTTGACCGATGGGAAGTGAGACCTCTTTGTAGTGCTGATTTGCATTTTCGGCTTGCTTGGTTGGCCAAAAAGGGCCTATGCGTTTTTTTCTGAATTTATTCAGGAAAAAACGCATACGCCCTTTTTGGCCAAGTGCATCCTTGTCGACGTTTGGCCGCTTTTCATGTGCTTTATTGGCGATTCGAATCTAACTCCTGAAATTTGTTTCCTGCAATTCTGCCTTGCTTTCAAAGCCTCTTCGTTGCCTTCCCTCAATATAGTTTTGGACGATAGTTTTAATTTAAAACTCTGCAGGTTTGTGAATTGCAGTGCCCCTGAGCTCCATTTTTCAACTCGCTTTTTGGGAGCTTCCCGCAGAGCCACTGGTTTGCTTCTGGCCCTGCTCTGGTTCTCAGTGGCAGGCTAAACCTTTGCTTAATTCTTCTTCCTGATTGGAAATTAGAGTGACATGTGCCTGTCCGAGCATCTAGGGCTTGGCTCTCCTTGTTTCTCCTCCTTCCCCTTCTTCCTTTGGATAAATTCCAAATTCTGTGCAACTGGATGTTGAAGGTGCTGACATCCTCAAGTGGGGAGATTTTAAGGATAAAGGCTGGAGGGGTGAATCCAACAACCAGGAAATTAGGAGTTTTGGTTCCTTTTCCAAAATCTTCCTGATCCAACCGTGTTCCATCTTCTGGGTGTCACAGGCATGTTTTAGCTGTAGGAAAGGTCCCGTGTATGTAAGGAGAACACCAGGGATTTTTCCAAATCAGTGTCTCCCCAAGCTCCAATCTGGGGAATTTTTAAGCTACTGGTACATGTGTGTTCATTAAGGGACTTGGGCTGTAGGCAGAGTCCGAACTTTAGATGATTGAAGTCTTCAGGTTCAGAAACGCTCACCATCGGCCTCCTTTAGTTTCCATTTTATCTGTAGTTGATAGATGATGTCGATAGAGATATCTATTGTTTTTCAGATTATTTCCCCTTAGGGGTCATTAAAAAATATTGAGTATAGTTCCCTGTGCTATACAGTAGATCCTTGTTGATGATATATTTTATACATAGCAGTGTGTATATGTTAATCCGAAACTGTTAATTTATCCCTCCTCCCACCTTTCCCCTTTGGTAATAAAAAAATATAAGATTTTATACTTCTCAGAAATCTAGGAGCTGAAAGAGAGGTATCATTTTCAATGGAAAATCATTCAAAACAAGGTTGAAACTTCAACCAAGATTATTAGATGTACATCCTTGGAAAGAAATCACTGCATTTCACTACTGTTGACCTGACAAATAAGACAAACCCCTCCACTGAACTTGCTTATAATAAAGTGATGGAAATATCAAATGGAAGTGTTAGAAACATCTTATTTTACACGAGCCTTATACACTGCTCTATGTTAATTACAGTTTGGCTCACACATCTGTTCATTGAAGTTACAATGTTCTCAAATTCTGTTACTGATCCTGCAGAGTGGGCCCCAACAAGGGTCTCCCTGCCCAGTGTCATTGGAGCCAACAGATCGAGACTGACTTTGGTTCAGAAGCAAAGGAAAACTTTATATTTTAATCAGAGAATGGAGAGGTGAGAGTGTGTGCTCCCCTGCGGGTTGTGGGCCGGGCTGCTGTGTAGGGATCCTGTCAGCATCAGCGGGAGGGAGGGGGCGGAGCTCTCGAGGGCCGGGTTGGCTGGAGCTCAGGCTCTATGTCGCAGAGTCTGCACGGGGCCCCACGAGCTGAGGTGTCGGCCCAGCCATCTTGCACTAGGAAATCGGGTCTGAAGTGCCGGGTGTGGGACCTCTGCATGTGGAAACCTAGGAGCAAGTGAAATTAGACAAAGTACAAAGGACAAAATGGTTAGACTTTATTTTATTGCCCAGATTCTATTTTTATCTCCCAGGAATTTTTAATGGGCTTTGCCAGTGACAAAGCCCTCCTCTGCCTTTTGTCCCATTCCTCATTCGTGGGGCACTGAGGGTGCAGACACCTCTTCTGTAAATGCTTCGTGCTGAGTTGGGTGTCCTCATACCTGGGGGGAGGGGCAGGACTTCTCTCCAGCAGCCTCCAGGTGAGGTGGATTGTCCCCAGGCCTCCTCCCTCACTGCTCGTCTGCCTGAGCACCAGCATTGGAAGTTTCATAGATTCTAATGACCTTTAAGGGTCCAGGAAAGAGATGTTCAGAGACGTTGCGGGGGGGTGGGCGGTTTTACCCTGCTCCACATTGGTTCGACCCCCTTAGGCTGACGGTTTCTGCCAGCCTAGATGCTCTGACCAGTAGTCTGCGCTTTCTTCAGTTAGGCCACTGAATTAACGTACAAACAGCACCAGGTATCAGAGCCCTGCTTGCTCAACTCCCAGACAGTCCAGGGCTGGTGGTGATCCAGGACCATGACGGCCACTCAGTCAACGGCCTTTTGAAGTAGCCAGGAGTACAGCCGGTCTCATTGGCCTCCGTCACCGCAGTGTCTGTAGGCTTTTCTATGGTGGCAGCGTTATTTACGGTTCCCCTGCCAAGTTTATTAGCTCCGCTCTGGGTGCAGTAAGTCCTGTAAGCAATAGTCTGCTCTTTTGGGGCACACTCTTGTTGTTTTCTGAGAGAAACTCCAGGTCAAGTGACGGTCACACGAGTCGTCATGGGGGCCCATTGCCCCCGGTTGTCTCTCTGGAGGTTGGTGTTGGACGGCCTCCTCACTCGAGGTCATTGTGCCCACGGAGCAATCCCTGCAACTTCAGGGCATGGTGGGTGGTTAGGATCACCAAGTGGCATCCTTTACCCTTACGAGGGAGCTGGACTTGCGGGCTGCTGATTTCCAGGTTTTTAGATACCCCCAGTATCCTGGTCAGATGGGGTGGCTGGCCAATGCCTGGAGGGCATTCTTGCATTGTTCCATTTCAAGTGGTCCCAGTTTTTGCACTAATACTCCAAGGGCGATTCGCCTTGGACCAGGAATGTAAAGGTCAAAGGGTTTAGCTAACTTAAGGAGGTCCAGGGCAAGGGTCTGAATTGACTGCACTTTCCCTTCTTGAAAGGCTGCTTCTGGATTCTCTTCAAAAGGATCATCATCTTTTCCTTTCAGTGTTTCATATAGAGGCCCAGTTATTGGACTGTAGTTAGGGATCCAGATGCAGCAAATCCCGGTCTCCCCAGGAACCCCTAAGCTGTCTTCTAGTTTTAGGAAGGGTGAGGCTGCAAATGGCTTCTTCCCTTTCCTGGGGTGGGCTTCTCCGACCTTCTGTGTGAATGAAACCCAGGAAGGTCACCTTAGTTTGTGATATTTGAGCCTTTTTCTTGGACACCTTCTATCTTTTATTGGCTAGGTAGTTCAGAGGCCTCCTTAGTCAGGCTGGTGATCAGAATGTCATCTGCATATTGAAGGAGGGTTCCCTTCTCCAGAGGTAGATCTTTTAGGTCTTTAGCTAACGTTTCCCAAAAGATGGTGTGGGGATTTTTGAACCCCTGGGGCAGGACGGCCCAGCAGCATTGTTTTTGTTGTATGTTGAGTCCTGCCACTCACAGCCAAAATTTCTTGTGACTCTGGGACTAATGGAATACAGAAGAAGGCATCATTGAAGTCTAATACAGAATACCATGTCCTGGTGGATGGTAGAATGACCAGCAGGGTGTAGGAATTTGGAACTACTAGATGTATATCCTCTGTGGCTTCACTGACTGTCCTGTCGTCCTCTACCAGGTACCCAGCAGCCCACGGGGCTCTTGTGGTCAGGCCCCTCCCAGGATATGGAGCTCACCTGGGCAGGTACCCAGCAGCCCATGGGACTCTCGGTGTTAGGCCACTCCCAGGATATGGAGTTCACCTGGGCATGTACCCAGCAACCCATGGGGCCCTCATGGTCAGGCCCCTCCCAGGATATGGAGCTCACCTGGGCAGGTATGCAGCAGCCCACAGGGCTCTCGTGGGCAGGCCCCTCCCTGGATATGGAGCTCCCCTGGACAGGTACCCTGGCAGGGCTGGGCACACAGGAACCGTGCACATAGCCCTCATTGCAGAGCACCCCCAGCACAACTGTAGCTCAGAGCTGACACAGAGCACCTCAGAGCAGAGCTTGAACTAACAAACAGCAGCTCCAACAGGTCTGTGACCCTAGGCTTCACTCTGTGCGGCCTCCCTCTGCCTGGTCTTCCAGGGGCTTCCACTGCAGCCGGGGCACCAGGCCTCTGTCTCCACCCACCACCCCTCCTCTCCCTGACTCCTGGGTTCCTCTCATTAGCAGAGGGTCTTCTTGAAGTTGTCTCCCACTCATGAACCAGATAAAATGATTAGAAAACAACCCAGGGCTGCCGCCCCTTATCTATCCTGACTCTCGGAACCCTACACCTGTTCCTTGGATCTGGCCGGTGCAGCAAGGCACATTTTCTGCAACTCTGAGCCCCTGAGGGGCGAGGATTGGCTGGCCTGGGCAGCCTGACCCGGCCAGCCAGCCCTTCCCAGGTGTGCCTGGGTTGAGGTCAATATAAACACCCCTCCAGGCAGCAAAAGCCTCTGCAGCTGTGCCTGACGCCATATTCTCTGCCCCGTCAGCAGTCTCGGGGTTGGGATGGTGGGAGGGAGTAGGGCCCACGGCTCTATGAGTGGCCCGGTGTGACTGGGGCTCTGCTGGACTTCCTGCAGGAGTTGCCGGGCTGCCACCTGCTAAAGAGGAGGATGTGTCACCCATACTTGCTGCTGGAATTTCTCCCCGGGCAGAGGTGAGGAAGGAAAAAAGCAGTGGGGACCGGGACAGGAGGGGTACCTCAGGCAGGGAAATGGAAAGCTTCCAGACGAGTGCCCGGGGCCAGGACCATCCTGGCTGGCCTGCAGGCACCAAGTCGGCCTGCGTGTCCAAGCCCCTTCCTCTAGCTTTTAAAGTCTTTGCACACATTCAGGTGTTTTACCTGGGAAGGGTGGGAAAAGTTCAGCAGCAACTGGCCTGGGGCTCAGCTCACATTTACTCAGAGACGCCTCCTCACGGTCCCCCAGCTTTGCAATGAGGACGCTCCTTGTGTTGGGGCTGCTGGCTGCATGGGAAATGATTCCCCACCTGTGACCAACTTCAGAATTGTTTACCAGTGGAGCAAGTGCCCTGATAGGGTTTTCCTCTGTATGACCAGTGGGTTCTGTTTTTGTTTTTTTCTTTTTTGGTTCAAGGTAAGTTTTATTCCTCTTTTTGTATTTATGGATATAAGCATGGAAATAATTCATTCATACAAATACGTCTATGGGAAGGACAGAACTTTTTTTCTGTTTTATTTTTTTAAGTATTAATTATTTTTTAATTTTTGAATTTATTTTATTCATTTTTTTATACAGCAGGTTCTTATTGGTTATCTATTTTATACATATAAGTGTATATATGTCAATCCCAGGCTCGCAATTCATCCCACCACCACCACCCTGCCACTTTCCCCCCTTGGTGTCCATACATTTGTTCTATACATCTGTGTCTCTATTTATGCCTTGCAAACCGGTTCATCTGTACCATTTTTTCTAGGTTCCACATGTATGCGTTAATATACGATATTTGTTTTTCTCTTTCTGACTAACTTCACTCTGTATGACAGTCTCTAGATCTATCCACGTCTCTACAAATGACCCAATTTCATTCCTTTTTATGGCTGAGAAATATTGCATTTTATATATGTAGCACATCTTTTCCGTTCGTCTGTCTACGGGCACTTAGGTTGCTTCCATGACCTGGCTATTGTAAATAGTGCTGCAGTGAACATTGTGGTGAATATGTCTTTTTTTTTTTTTTTTGAATATGTCTTTTTGAATTATGGTTTTCTCTGGGTATATGGCCAGTAGTGGGATTGCTGGGTCATATGGTAATTCTATATTTAGTTTTTTAAGGAACCTCCATACTGTTCTCCATAGTGACTGTATCAACTTACATTCCCACAAATAGTGTAAGAGGGTTCCCTTTTCTCCACACCCTCTCCAGCATTTGTTGTTTGTAGATTTTCTGATGATGCCCATTCTAACTCGTGTGAGGTGATAACTCATTGTAGTTTTGGTTTATATTTCTCTAATAATTAGTGATGTTGAGCAGCTTTTCATGTGCTTCTTGGTCATCTGTATGTCTTCTTGGGACAAATGTCTATTTACGTCATCTGCCCATTTTTGGATTGGGTTGTTTGTTTTTTTACTGTTGAGCTGCATGAGCTGTTTATATACATTGGAGATTAATCCTTTGTCCATTGATTCGTTTTCAAATATTTTCTCCCATTCTGAGGGTTGTCTTTTCGTCTTGTTTGTAGTTTCCTTTGCTTTGCAAAAGCTTTTAGGTTTCATTTGCTCCCATTTGTTTATTATTGTTTTTTATTCCATTACTCTAGGAGGTGGATCAAAAAAGACCT